>NC_071976.1:31949819-31973845 GCF_026283585.1 Hylaeus volcanicus | reverse complement strand
AATCTCAGAACAGACGATCACATATTACAATATTCAGCAAAAATTTCGGTTTAATATTCGGTTTATTAATAATTTCATCTCAATATCAAAGGTCGGCGAATTTCGAGGAATTATCATCCGTTTTCGACCCGCGATATTTTCAATCGACGAAAAAAAGGTCAAAGATCAACTGATGTTCATAGAACACGGGACAACGTGACGACATATTCGCAGTTTTATATAAGTTAGTTATAACTTATTGTTTGTTGCGGAGCAACAAAGCATGGCGAGATCTTATTATTGTAATAGATAAATAAATAAATAAAGATATAACACCGAGGCAGTCTTGAAGCACTGAACTTAAACGACGCCTTTAAATATACTACGCGCGGTGAGAGTTGCATCTGCAGGTAAGGCTGGTCTTATACATTCAGGGGCAATCTTCTTAAAGTCACTATTCCTTGAATTTTCTGCTTTCAAGAATACTTGTGTAATTCGTTAACTAACAAGCTACAGGAAAAATATTCCCAAAATTTTCCCCCAAAAAAGTGTGTACGTCCTGCTTGCGTCGACTTGCTTCGAGCCGTCAACAAACTGGCTCGACTGACCTCGAACGGTTGTATTTGAAAAACGTTCGGAGGCATGAATTACGCTCGAAATAAATAAAAACACCGCCCAACGAGCTTGGTATCTTCGATTAGCCGCGTCGACGATTCAGGCGAATTCGCCGCGCCACGATTTATTCTCCTTGATAACGGTCCCGATTTATAGCACGGGGAACATTGAATCGCGATGTTTTGCGCGGACCGCATTATAAATTTCAAAGAGTTAAATTCAATGGTTATTATCCGAACTTGGCAAACGCGCTCCCGGCTTCAGTGTGCGCATGATTAACGGGAAACGTATTATTGAAATTTCTATGCGATATGCATATTGCACGACCGGTAATTAATAAAGTCGAACCGTCGAACGCATAAATTAGAACGAAATAGAGCGATCTGCACGCGACGCGCAAAGGAGTCGACCTTTTCCAGCTTCGGGAAATATAGCTCCAGGAAATACAGAGATACTGAGAGAGCCAGAGTAATTATTTTCTGCTAGATTGATTGACCTATCGATACTGAACCTCGTTCAAGATCAATTCTTCACCCAAATATGAATCAAAAACACCTTTTCCATCTTGCAAGCCAAGGTTTCGTTCTCAAGATTAGGGCTACACAAAATGACGCCCAGTAGACAGTTACTCCAAACAAACTTTAACTACTTACACGCGAGTAACTAAACTTCGAATTGCAAAGTGGTACAGGACTTTTCGATCTCTTTTTAAACGTAGAATCGATTCGGAGAGGAGGTTTGTTACTGCCTTGCGTGCCAATGTTAAACAATTACTTTAGAATAAGCTAGCGGTCCTCATTTTCCTCTTTCTATGAAATACTAAGATTCGCGAGGAAATTCAGAGAACTGGCGCATCGCTTGACCCATTAAAAAGTGAAAAGATTCGCGGAACGATCTAAAGGACCTGTAACAGCGTTTCGACGACGTCCCCGCGGAAGGAGGCGAGAGGAACCGGACGCGAAGCGGAAGAACTGGCGACGGTGGTCGACGTAGACAGAAGGGGGCGCAATTAGCTGGTTAACGGGCCGCGGGAAATGCTGCGGAATTAGCCGCCAGCCGTGACGAAGTTCCTCAAAACCGTGAACAGGGAATCCGCTGAGAAAAGTTTGCGGGGGGAGCGCTCCCGACGACTCTCGAGAGGTTGTCCTGGGTAAAAGAAGCTTCGCGGCTCCTCTACCGGAGAAAGACGAACTCGCCGAGACTTTTCGCTCCGGACGAAAAGAAAGGAAGCCGCAAAATATTTCTTCGGGGGAAGGGACAGTCTCCCGACGAGGAAAGTTCGTTGGAAATATGCAACGCGCGCAATTTTACCTGGCTAAGAAGACTCGAGGAATTTAAGAGTCGCTCGATTTTTTATTTATTCGCTTGGCTAACTATGTATGTCGAGCTTCTTTGAAATATTACTCGCTTTTGCTAGAATCTGAAGCGGCAATTAAGCAGATTCGAGGCTTATTATATCGATGAATTAATTTGTCCCTTTCAAGTATACTTCCATGTATAAGGGTTTTCATACTAATAGAGTGTTATCGATGTCCTATACCTCTCCACGCTATTCGTTAATATCGTAATTACGTTACGATCCTCATCGGCACTTAACACTTTGACCGTCACGTCACTCATATATGAGTGACAAGGATTTTCACTGAGGAATAAATAAATAAATTATGAAAATGAGGTGTCGCAGAAAATTCATTCGGATATTATTGATTCTAAAATTTCTAAAGAGGTCACGAAAACAAGCACTACTAATCGTATAGAAACGAAATTTTAGCCTCGTAGAAGTTTTCACGATTATTACACCGACAGTCAACGATGATTACACCGACAGTCAATGAACGACAACAAATTCTCCCACCCTAGTTTACGTCTCTAAAAAATACATTCTCCAAATTTACCCTCCTCGAACAGTCCCAAGAAGCCACCCAGCAAACTCGCTCGAGATCCACGTACACGCTTCCTTAACTTCCCAGTCTTGAAGTCTCCTTTCATTACTCGTGCATAAAAGGCGGAGGGAGGAAACTCCGGAGACCAGTTTCCGCAGGAAAAGATGCAAACTCGCGTCCAACGTGGCCGTTCGTCCAGGATTCTTTATCTCCTCGTAGCGGAGTCGGTCCGTTCCACGGTAAAAGTTGTCGCGCGGGTCGATCCTCGACGATCGTGATTACCGGTTGGACGTAAACCATCGGGACTTTTATTCCGTTCGAACGGATGGACGGACGAATCGTGGGCAGAAAGGGAGCTGCGTCGAAGCAGCTTGGACTGTGCGCGCTCGTAAAACGTTTCGCGTTTCCAGAGTAGCTCTCGGGGCAACGCTCATTACACGCGACGCGGGTAGTAAACAAGATCCATGCCCGATAACCCGATGGGCGACCGATGCTCGTGATGCGAGCGTCGCGTTTGCCCCGAACGAACCAAAACAACGTAGACCCGGCCACGGCTGAACAACAAGTATGTCGTAAAATATTTTACGACCTTTAAGCATTATGAATGGCACAGCCCCATCCTCCCCCACTACCACCGTTAAACTTTCCGCTCAAATTCGCTCCCATTGGCGAGGAATTTTTGGGAGGAAGTGGGTAGTTCATTTATCTGGAACAGATAAGATATTTTGGTTGACCTAAAAGAGAGGGTTGTTAAAAAGGGCTTTAATTGTCAATCTCGTTTACGGGACTATTTTATACCACTCTAAACGTGTACTTTCTCAAACCGCATGTTGGATTTTCTCTTCACTAAAGAAGAAATGTTTCGTTACAAAAACCATCTCTGCGCGTTTGGGTTTCGTTCCTAGACGCAAGTCAAGGGGGGTGCAGCTGCGTTCCATCTTGGCTTGTTTAGACAAAGTATGGGACCGATAGGGTCTATATTCATTCATTCGAGCTGCTTCTTTCGTGCAGAACAAACGTGCCCTTCCTAGTGTTTCTAATAAAGTTTTTAAAGTCACCGGTAAAAGAAAAGTCTAGCTCGTTTATTCCACCGCCTATATTCCAATACCGCAGCCTCTGAATGCGCCAGTCAAACACAACTTCGGCTCTCCTGGGATCAAATTAGCCGAACCACCCGGTATATAATCTCCCCGTTTAATTCGAATAAAATATTTGATGAACTTGAAGGATTACGAACGGTCCAGGGCGTTTCCCGTTCTCCCGCGAAACATTTCGCGCGAATTCGTTTCGATCCGTGTCCCCTCCTCCTCTGGCCTCCCCCCGATCGGCCGCGGTTGGACCCCATTTTGCTTCTTCCGGGATTTGTTTCCGAATACACGGCGAATGCGGTAATCCTTCGGCTAATAACCGCGCGCGAAAATGCCGCGCGAGGGATTATGTTAAAACGTTCGGTTCCTGGAGGTTTAAATAAAAACTTGGCGTTCGCGGTAATGCGATTATCGCGGCCGCCGCGTAGTATCGCGGTTTCCCCCTCGGAATAGGATCGACCTGCGGGGGCTCGAATTACAGAAGTGAACAAATTAATGCGATCGCGGAGAAAGAAATATAGGTGCATGCTCGTGAACGTGCATTGGAGTAATACAATTGATAAACCAAATGGGGTCTTGTAAACGAAATTCTTGTCGAGCTTGCAAGCAGTCTAATTCGAACGTAATTAGACGTAACGAGCTTCAAGTCGTCTAATCTCGACTCTGACTCTAGGTATCCATGCTTTGGAAAAATCAAGAATTGAAAAGTACTCCAAGATAAAAGTACTCAAGCTACACATTTTTAGTGAAATTCACCGTAGTAATTTATACCTACGATTATATCCTACACCTCCTTAGATAGATCAAGCGAAATGGTTAACTATTGTTTCCACCACTTCCTCCGTAAAAAAATCCATTCATGTACAAACACCAAAGAAGCAATTTCTTCTTTCTAACCGTGTAATAGATTTCGGCGCAATAAGAGAACGAAGAGCGTCTTGTGCACCCTTTTCTTATCATCCAGAGATGGTAGCCATGGAAGACTTCCCCGTCGAGTACTCGGCGATGGAAGTCGAGCACCATCCGCGAAACAAACGGAAGCGTCTCCCATTATTGGTCGGCGGACGAGAACGGGAGACGGAACAGAGAATCGAAAAAGTAGCGCGAGCTGGGAGAACAAGAAGAAAAGAGTAGGGAGCGGCGAATGAATCGAAAACGAAGGGAAAACCTAATAATGGAGTTTCTTCCTTTCCTAGGACGCCGGCAATAATGGGTGGGCCACTGTACGCTGGTGATCTTGGTGAGGTCGAGGAGAATTGGATTCGAAGTCGAATTTATTCGATTTTATTTGCGGGAGAGGAGGGACGCGATGAAAAATCTAAATTTACCGGGTAGAAGCACTTGTCGAGGAAAAGTCGGGCGCTTTCTCGATATCGGCTCGCGATTTTACGCGCGTCGGCTCGCGAATGGAGCCCCGTCGAGATTCGTTTCAAACTGCCGCAGATAGTCCATCGTCGTGCTGACCGATAAATTATAGCAGAATTAGTTCTCTATTTCGATCATTCTCATAAAAAATTAATGAGCAATTTAGAAAAAAGGCAATTGTTTCGAGATAATCACGCCCACTAGCGATATCAATTCGTTACGTTCAATTTTAGAATTTCAATAATTTTTATCTCGGTAACGGCGCGGTCAATAATTCTCATTATTTATTTAATGGTTTATAACGTCGATTTTTATACCATATCAAATTTTCAGCAACCTCCCAAATTGCATTTTCATTTAAATTGAACGAATTCGCGTGAAACTTTGTATGTCCCAAAAGAGTACGCGTTAAACTTGCAAAACCTTGAAGTCAAATTAATCGAGATAGACTGATTTAATCGTAGAATCGTCAAGCGAAGTTTTTCACCCGAAATTCCAAAAGAATTGGAATTCGAAAGCAGCTTCAAAGGCGACCGTTTAGGGAAACTTCGCAACCATATCGGAGCCCGAAGCAGCCTGCCGCGGAAACTTTCGAGGAAAGGGAAACTGGTTCGACGGTGTTTCGGCAGTCTTTGCTCGTCCGAAACGTTTGTCCGCGGATTTTCCTGATGGCGCCGCCGATATTACTGTCGGATCGAAGGAGGGATCGTGCGGTTCCGCGCATGCAACTCGCCGTAGCTGCGGTAGCGATTTTCCTTGCGAGTCGCGATTGTTGGAAGCTCGTGGAAGCTCACTGCGAAGCTCTCCGCTGTCGTTTCGTCGAGCTACTGCTTTTCTGAATGTGGCGCAGGAGCGGCCCATTCGCTGGGATTAGCGTTCTTTCAGCGCGAAGATGTCGGTCACCGGAAGTGCGCCGTAAATCTGGACCATGGCAAGGAAAAATGGACAGGGAAAAAATTCCCTCTTTCGAGGGACACTTTTTACACCGGATTCTGGCAGCAGAATTGTCTCTTTCTTCATTGATTGTGACGAAAATTTTCATATTCCTCTTCGAATCTTTCTGGCAGTGGTATATATGGATTGGTTAGATTTCCCTGAGGAAAATGAGTACAAACGCGACACCGTTCACGGCTCGAGGTGAAAATTGCTAAAGTTATAGTAATGATGCGCCGGGGGGGTGGTGGCACATCGAGGAGTAGACATTTTTAATAATCAACACGTCTTTTATAAAGGAGCAAGAACTCAGAAAGTTTATTAACAATAACAAGAACTCAGAAAGTTTATTAACAATAACAAGAACTCAATCAGTAAACACGTCTGTTCGATAACAAGTCTGGCGACGTTCTGCCAATTCAAAAGTTGCCAGAACTGACGTGTTGATTATTAAAAATGTCTACTCCTCGATGTGCCACCACTCCTCGACGCAACAGTATGATAGAAGGTTGATCATCATACGAGAGATAAGAATTACGGATGTCGACTAATACCTCGGATACCACGTGACTTTGACTGCAACACCAAACTAAAGCGAATAAATTCTCAACCAGGAAGTGAACTGTATACAATAAAGCGTCCTGACGAAAGACACGAAGAATAACAATGAAGAACATAAAAAAGAGAGAAAGTATGGAGGTTCGAAAGGAGAATCACACTTGCACGATGTCAATCAAACGCTAGGTAGGACACGGCTGGTACCGAGCATGCGGGACATGTGGTTATCTCGATTCCGTACGCCAGAACGCTGCGACGTTCATGCAACGGTGACGCATTAGCGTCGGGACGTACCGCGCCACCGCATTCCGGTGTTAAACGCGTGACGCGGGAGTTTACGTGCGACAGATGTCCACACTAGTTCGGTCGTGCTAAGCCCGTACAGTCTACTGCGATCCGTGCTCTGGACTTTCGAGAGTTTATCCAACACGCACCAGGCCGGAATATTGGCCGCAATCCCTTCCCCCGCCGTTCTGAGTTGCTGTCCTGCGACAAATTGTTGCCAAACTCCAGCTTCCGCTTCGGTAGGACGCCGGGATCAAGCATACGTGCATCCTTTGAGAAATTTTATACGCTGGAACCTCGAGTTGTCGTTGTTCTTCGATGGATGAGCTGAGAATACGAGGAATCCTGTCTAAGAGGCGCTCGGTAATCTCCAGCTATTGAAATTTAATTTCACCTACGTCCCTCTGTAAGCAGCAGCTGCTTTCTTAGTCGAGTAACAAATTTCAGATTACAGTAGAATATCAATTTGCCACACTTGTCAGCAACCTGGAAACGGAAAAGTCGTTCGTTAGAAACGGAAGCAGACTGTTCCACATCTCGAGGCTAACTAGGTCTAATAAACACGGATTTTCGAACCCTTTGATTTTAAGATATGGCCGCGTTAAGTTATGGCATGAGTTATGGGTCAGCTGCGAAATTTACATTGGAAGTAGAATGAATGTTTGGGAGTCTTGCCAACTTTATCCGACCTTCTCTCGCAGGGGCGCAAATACGTATGCATACTCGTAATAACAGTCTATTAGATCCGTAACGAGCACGTTAGTAAGGCGCTATGCTTCTAACGTGTAATTTGTTCGAATGCTTCGTCGAACTGAGAGCGGCTGCTTCTCGAAAACACGTAATTTTAAAACATGTGGTTATTGGATCTTATTTTTAGTAGCATCGAGATGTAAATTACACCTGCGATCTATATGTTGCGACGAGACAACTAGTGTGACTGTTTCTTAGAATTCTGTTTGATCTCTGAAAACAGAACTATATCTGTATTATTTCTAGATCGTTTGCACTCCTGTGAATTAATTAGTAATTAAGCTAACAAATATAAAGTATAAATCGCCAATCGAGCACATTCTAGAATAGAGGGTTAAAATCGCCTCACTCGATAATTGTACGAGTCTCTAATCATGCAGTAACGTTCAGCGCTATTTTCAAGCAATTAACGAGGTTCATCTGGTTACGAGCCACCGTCGAGTGTCTTCTCCGTTGCGATCGGCCCTCGTTACTGCTACCATTCGAACTGGAACCATTCGTTCGTCCTCTTAAGAATAACGAAATTCCGTTTCGCGAAATTTTCCGCTGCAATTACTTGAAAGGACGTGGAAGGCCAATAAAACGAAGGAGGGTGCACAGCATAATCCAACGTTCGCCATCGAAGTAGTCGAAGGCTGAGATCTCGCAGATCTTCGAACGACTTCGTTCTGGACGACCGTTGCCTCAGCGAATCAGCAAAAGAAGGATCGTTGGAGGAAGCAGGTAGTTTTCGACCAACAAGAAACGCGGAAAAGCCTCGTTCGAGTCCAGCAGTTCGATTTGAATGGAGACTCCACGGAAAATGGATCTTAAGTATTCTATAGAAATAATATCAAGGGGAATTTAAATATAAATTTCGAGATGAAGTAGTACTAATGAATCGGGGAATTTAAACTTGCATAACGCGAAAAGAAAAAATACATAGATAGATTTTATACAGAGACAGTATACGATATATCAAGATTAAATCCTCGTACTAAAAAGAATCAAAAAGATCCTTTTCCATTTTGCAATTCGAAGCTTCGTTACCAAGATACAAGCAGCTAAAGTTTCTTTAACTTCTACCGGGACTACACAAAATGGCGTCTCGTGGTCGGTACCCCAAACAAACTTCAACTGCTTATATCCGAGTAACCAAGCTTCGAATTGCAGAATGGCAAAGGACTTTTCGATCCCTTTTCACGGCGAGAATCGATCCCGATACAGATCCTACATTTTATACTGTTAGATTCCTAAATAAATAAACAACTATGCTCTTGACCAAAGCTAGACGATCGGACTATAGCGCTGGCCTCCAGGCCGCACCGACGCTTCGTCGCGACACCGTTCAGCGAAAAAGCTTTACGCTTTTAAAGCTTTTTGTGCCGGTCGATCGTTTTGCCAGCTCGAGCGTGAAACTCGTGCTCGGTTCATCCGGGCCGAACGGGAAGATTTCCGTGGCGAATCCCGCGGCGCGGAATGAGTCGAAAAATAACGCTTTTCGCTTTCCGTGTGCGGTGCAACCGCGCGTGCGACTGCAGCTTTATCACAACGATATCGCCGCGTGTAACGCGACCGAGCAATCGTAACGCGATAGCTTTTTGTTTCCCGCTGACGAACCTGTTACGAGGAATTTAATAAAAACTCGCCACGCTCGACTTCCGCTGGCCCGCAGCGCAGGGGAATACGGTCAAGGGATGAACGGTGAAGAAAGGGATAAGGTGTTGTTGCATGTTGGGAGAGACTTTTAATGAAATTTGCAACGGTCGCCAGGTCGCAAAGAACAGCAAGGATGCACCCAGTAGTTCGAAAAGATGGAGTACAAGAGTCATCCCCACCGTTGTTAACAGTAAACCTGCCACAAACTTTAATATTTTCGTTGCACGAATCGATCAACTCCGTAAAACAAAAAGATGAAATGATGTACATTGTTTTTTAAAATTCCCTTTTTAATATAAACTCAAATAAATATTGGAGAAAGTTCTTTTCTTTTTAGACAAGTTATTATAAATATAAAAAAGTTACGAGTATGCCAAGTGCTTTGACACTTACATTTAAGATTTTCCAGAAAGTGGAGTTAACCGATTTGCGCAGAGAACGGGTCATGCGTAGTTCTTACATACGGTGTGTGAATTGTATTCAACTGTTTGATTATTCAATTTAGTTTCACGTGGAATGTTTTTGCATTTCATTGAAAAGAATCTTATTCAACCCATCGCGGTAGAGATAGTCACAAATGGACATCGGCATTTTCAGCTTCGAACTAAATTTTCTTCGTCTAAACCCATAAGCAGCTCGCATCGCGTTAGGTACACAGATATCCCGCAAGCTCCAAAGTGAGCTCGCTTTACGCTACGTAAGATGAGCTCCGCCGTTAGCGTCGAGTCGCTCACCTCGCTAACTGCGCGAACTTCGATATGCGCATTCCCGACACCGTTACCCGCAATCTCCTCGGTTCCCGGGCGTCGCGAACGACGCGTAAAATCGCCGAATCGTCGAAATCGGTGGGATCGCGGCTCCCAATAAATTCGCCGCTAAATATTAACAGAAATTCCGTGCAGCGGTTAGTAAGTTCCCGGTTCGCGGAGACGATAAGGCGTCGCGACGTTGCTTTAATCCAGTGACACCTGGGAGGGCGTATCCGAGTCGTAGGTCGAAAAGGAGACGGTTCTCTGTTCTGGGAAAGCCGCGCGCGGATGAGAGGAGACGGAAGACGATGGTTGGGTATCGCGAAAGACATAAAGGCAACCTGACGCGTTCCATTATAACGATGTCTACGGCGTAGCTATCAGCGGTAACGGGCCAGCTGACGCGGCAATGCAAACACCAGCTTTCCGCGTAACACCACCCTCTACCCTTCGTCCGTGCTATGCTAGCGTTATATCGGTTGCACGTACGTACATAAGCCCGTCCCCTCTTCCCTCTATCCGATACGGAACTCCATACGTCTCCCGGAGATCTCGATTTGCATTTTACAACTAGCTGCAGCGTCGCGCCGCGGCCAGCTGGCAAGACACCGAACCGAAAGTATGTTTCCGGCTTTTTTCGTTGCCTCGCAAATTTCCCCCATCCTGCTCCGTAAAAACGCGTATCGTTTATTTTATGCAAAATTTCGCGACTCTGTTGCGCGAGCTTGCCGTGGGTGGCTGTGACGTTGCGCTGTAACTGCCTCGATCGGAACTCGAAATTGGACGTTGCTGGTTCGATAGCGTGTAGCACTTCCGTTTCAGTGGCGTACGGCACGAGAGGTACCGTACAGAATAGAGCACATCTACCTGGCGCACCATTCCGTATGTCCTCAAGATGCCGGCGGTAGTGGCCCCTCGAGGAATGTTTGTGTCTTCTATTGTAGGTACAACACTTATCTACGGCTTGTAGCTCTCGAGGGACCTCTCTTAAGAGTAACCAACGCATGCTTTCTCCGTGGTAATTGATGCTCCATCCTAATTTCTCCATACACGCGCAGTACGTCCAAAACCAAGCATACCACGGTATATTATTGTAACAAACAATGCTTGTACTAATTACGTACTTTCAAATGATCTCACCGTTTCCATTTATCACCGCTCCCCATTACAATAGTTCACGTTCGATTGTCGCAGGGTCGCGACCAACAGGTGACAAACCGAGAGCTGAGGTATATACATCGAACTTTCCGTGGCCATGTAGGTCGAGGATGAAATACAGCGGGAGCTGGTGGGTTACAATTTTCGCAGCGATGGAGATGATCAACTCCCAGATAGCGATCAACCGCTAAGCCCTCCTGCTGCACTTCGCCGCTGACCTTTCATGATCCAAATTACCGAGTCATTTTCCCTGGGACGTTTCCCTCTGACGTGCCACCGGTGCGCGTCACCGTGTAACATATTTCTGTTATGCGGGCCCATGATTCATGTACCAGCGTTACGGCTCGAGAACGCACGGTTCGAATCGCGTAATTCACGGGCTCAGAGCTCCGTGACTTCGTTCAGACGTAAGAAGAAATGTGTTCGCCGGTCCAGACGATTCTTTCGCTGCCGTAGTAAATCGAGTTTGCGCGGCCGAGGGGCGAAATAAGGTGCTCCCCAGAGCACCTCCATGCCGATCTCGAACGACTGGGAGCCTTTGTGCCTGCACCCGCTAACTCGCTGACGCAAATTCGACGGCTAGAAAGGATCAAAGCCGTTCCCCGCACAGCGGGCTAGCGACCCTTCCACCCCTTTATTCGTTCGTTCAGCGACGGCCGCAGTTATTCCCTCTTTCTCCGTTGCTTTTCCCGCTCGTGCCAGAAACTACATTATTCATGCCTAACGAACACGTCCGTGAGCGCTGCCCCGGCCTCGGCGTCGATCTTTTTCTTCCCTTTTTTAATCCTTTCAAGGTCCATCCGTGCCACCAGCGTTTCCGCGCCGGGTCCAGAAAAGTCCACGGGACTAGGGAGTTCGGTGCCATTGCTGTTGGACTCGTCGACCACAGAAAAGACCTCATTAAGTCTAGACGCGGTGTTTGACTGGCCAGAGACTTACAGTTCGAGCTGGAATATTTTTCAATCGTGAATTTGCGCGAATCGAGTCGTTTTGGTAGCGTTTGATTTTTTTATGCAAACGGATCAATTTTCAAGCTTTAAGACTCTTCTGTGTTTAAGTCAAGAATGCTTATACCCTGGAAACATGCTTTCCCTCTAAGAATATTATTACATCTTCACGCTTTTATCTAAATATCGCCTAAACGTCTATTGTTCTCCGCGGACGCTAATTAAGAGTTTACTGGCCGTGATCAAGAATGGCGCCTCTTATCGAAAACTATCGCATCCCGTAACTCTCGCTCCGCGTAGTATCGAAAAGCCCTCGAGTACACGGTTTCGTCGGAACTTCGGGAGATTGGACACCCTTGGAGCAGAGCGATCCCCGTGCTAAAGCAGCCACGAAATATTAACGGCTTACAATTGTAAGTCCATAATACGGCCTCGGTAATGGCCTTTCGCTTCCAGTCAATTTCCGTGTTTGCGAGCCGAAATTGCGGTGGAAGTTGCAGCATGAGCGCCGAACTCTCTGGACGAACGACACACGGTACGGAAACGGATAAGTCCCGACGGTTCTAAATGCGAAACGTTGCGTACTGTATTAACACCCTGCGTCACTGCCATATTGTTTTCGTTTCGAATCAGTTTCGACCAGTTTACATTGTCATCGTACCGAATGGTTTCGTGAGCTGTTTGTGTTCAGTACTCGTTGAATACGTTACAGAAAACCCAATCTACCTTATTTCAATTGGTCATTAATAGACTGTGGATCTTTATGCATTTATAAGAAATTTAGGTTCAATTTTTGTAGGCATGTTCGCGAAGATTTTATTTTGCATAAAGATCCGCAATCTAGTCATTACTGTTATAATCAAGCGTATTTTCTTTAGCTTGAGTCATCCTGATTGCAAAATCGATCGAAACTTTGTCTAATCTCTATTCAAACATTCTCCATATTTTAATATGTGCCTTCCGTTTTTCAAAATTCACTTAGCCCTCTAATGTGTTTTAACCACTACAAGAACTAAAGTAATTTGATAAAGTAGTATCCAATCCACCTTGCTTTAATTACTCATTGCTGATAATGAAACATACTAATCTTTAGTCTTAATCTATCTGTGTACGCATTTTATTTTATTTCCTCCGAAAAGGTCGTGATTAGAAAGCGCAAGACGCCCAAATAACGTTGCTGTCCCGTCGTGGACATTGCCTGATTAGAAAAGATCGCGCGGATAACGTCATTATCCCAGAGAATCTGGTCCACGACGACGGGAAGCCATTCGAGACGACGCGGTTGCTCGGTACTGGGAAACCCCAACCAACTCCTAAGTAACGACACGTTGGCGAAAATTCTCCTCGCCGAACGAATTCTTTCCAAGGAACGAACGAAGTGAAAATCTAACTCGGGCTTGTTCCTTCCTCGACGCGAACCCGTTGGTATCTCTGCCTCTCGCCTTCGGAGACTCGAAATCGGACGATGGAAACGACAGGATCTCGGTGGAAAAGTAACTTTAAGGCGATGGTAAAGTCTCTCGTCGGAGGGAACTTGGAGTAGGAGTCTGGAACAGAAATTGTGTCGATCAACGCATAAAGAAAGCTTTGTAATCGATCCTGGTTTATATTGTCTTCTCGAGTGGAGAGTTATTATTTTTTGAGAATTTATATTTATTGGTTGATATTAAAAAGCGTGTGGATTTATTTGCTAGTGTATGTGTAAAATCTATGTCATTGCATTTCTAAATGAATACCTCTGTGCTAATATTAGTAATTCTGTTAAAAAATAATTACCTCGCCCAAGATGTAACCAGAAAGTTTCAGTAACACGACGCTACCATCTATTTTGCCATAAGCTCCTCCATCCAATCGAGGAAACGCAGAAACGACTCTGTCCCACGACTATCCAATCCTCTTAATTCCCTTCCCAGTCGCTTCTAATTGCCACCCGTTCGTTGCGAAGATGGGGAACGCTTTCCCACGACGAGATCACACGCCGTGTTGCCTTATTTCCTGGAATGTGAGCCGATTAACGTCGATACGATCTCGATAATTTCTCCTTCGTCGAAGGAAAGCCAATAACGAGTTCCATTCGAGGACGAGCTAGCTGGCCGACTATTTAAAATTCCAAGCAACGGAAGACCGTCGGCGCTCATTTCGTCGCTTGAAAAATCGTGTACCCGCGTGGAGAAATTACGTGGAAAATCGCGACGTTATGCTCTTCCATCGAGGTCGCAAACTCCAATTGCTGGAACGAGATGCTCTACCTGCGTCGACGCCGACGCTGCTTGTTATTTCAAACGTCGAGGACACAATTTCTACCTAGATGAAAATTAAACGAACAAAAAATGTGGGACACAATTTCTATCGGCATGTATTACTGGTTACTTGGAACAATTTTATGAAGTTCCCCTCGACCACTATTTTTAACACGTTAGCTGTCAGACTAAAACTCGTGCAAAATTTCTATGAAGCTCAAATTTTGGTCTCGAGCCAAATTTATAAATTCCATCCAGATTTATTTTCATTATTGTCTCACCTTTGGAATTTATTCTTTTAGCTGTGAATCTATCTGTGAACGAATCCCTGCAGGTTGTTTTTATCAGACCAAATTAAATTTTTCCCATCTCGGGGTTACTTCAATCGTGGTAGCAACCAATCGCGTTGACTTCGCGCGATTTCGACCGTTCCGAACCGAGACGGTGTGCGCCCGCAGTCATTGGGTTCGTTTCAGGCGCGTATCCGATATCAATTAGGCTAATGATTTCACGGGGAGTGGGGGAACGTATCATTTCCGGCGGGACGGTTTTTGGCCGGGTTATTCGCCGAAAGTTTCCCTGGCAGCAAAAGTTTCCTTTTCAGCGCGGTTCAATGCGACTGCTCGGCCCTGCGAGTTAATCCATCGCTGTTATTTTTCGCGTGTTCGACTCACGTGATCGGAATTTATCGGTTTCGAGGAATGAAAATTCGTGCGATATCGAAAAAGCATCCGTCACACTTAAAATTCTGAATCGCGTGCCAGACTCTCGAGAACTACGGCGACACAATAGATTCGGGGGTGAGCTAAAAATTGTTCAAAGCTGCAGGAATCACAAAAGGCGCGGAGCCGAGGTTCCCGAAAGAACGTTTTCCCAACGATTCCGTCAACGTCGCCGACAAGCCTCGCAGTCTTTTCCGGAGGTTTTCCGGCTTATTGAGATATAGACGCGGAACCGTTGGGTCGCAGAGGGACGAAGAAGAACGCCACCTGTAAAACGAAAGAAAAGAACGAGAGTGGGGGGTGGCGCGTGAACGTTAGCGAGCTAGCTTGGAGTGCGGCGACGACGCGAGGGCGCACAATGCAGGAGTGTCGAGAGACGCAAGCGACGTGGCTCGGATGCTACCAGTGGAACAGACAAAAGCCCGGAAAAGAATTAATGGCGGGCCGACTCTTTCGCGCCGTTCCGAAGCTCGCGTTGTTCCGAATCTACTCCCTTCCGCACCCTTCGCGTTACACGCCTTTTTTGCCCTCGTTCTCCACCGCGCTTACTCTCAGGGCCGAATCGAGGGGGTGGTTGGACTCTGAAAAATGAGAGCGTGCTAGAAATTGAGGGGATGAGACGCGACTAGAACGAAGTATGCGAAATTTAGTCTCGATTCGTAGCTTTTATTTGGTTTGATTTCTATGAATCATCGGGCAGTTAATTATCGATCGTAAGAAGCTCGATATTCGTTGTATCTCGACCCGAAAGGAATGAAACATACAAAAATGATTTACTCGAGAGCTTTCACTTTACTGATATCTTACAAAAATAGGCGTCAGAAAAGTCGTGATAAATAATTGCCTGTAGCAGACCAAGTACGCAAAGCAAATATTTATATTTCGATACCTGCAACCCTTTAAAAGTAAATTAAAACTCGCCTCGGGTATCTATAGTTTCTCTCGCCTTCTGCAAATATTCCTGAGGGCAACGCGATCGAGGGGGTCCACGGATCTCGATACGGCTCTGCTCTGCCCTCCTTCTCCGTCGACTTCCCTCCAATGTATTACTGTAAATGAGTTAGCAAGCTCCCGGCAAGCTTTACCACCCCGAACAAAACGAGAAAAGGGGAACGGAAAGGAGACCGTAAAAGAGAAAAAGGGGGAGGCTGAGTGAAACAGACGGTGGGAGGATCGCGAAACGTTGCCTGGCGAAATTAAGTGCCCCTCGCATCGGGGAGAAACGACGCATTTTTCCCAGCCAGGTGATTCATAGCGAAAAGAATATCGAGGAGCTCTCGACTCTGTCGTCGGGGGATATCGACGGTAAATTTTCGATCGGGGAAAAGAGCGGGCGGAAAAGGATGCGCGCGGAATTAAATAATTTCTTTCTGACGGCCGTCGCCTGGCAATTTTACCTCCGAGTGATTTAAACGGGCAGATATAACTGATTTATTAAGGGGGACCATCCGACTCCCCGCTCGCCTCGACTCGTGAAAGGAAACCGCCGCGGCGGAAGTGACGCGTCGATGCCCCGCCAGACGATAAATTGATTGAAACAGAGTCGAGCCAGAATTCCGACTTCTTCGAACGAGGAATCGAGTTTTATTTAATCATCCCCCCTAAAAGTCTGATATCTTAGGTGAATTATAGTTAAATATACCTACAATAATATTTTATATTCTTACCCTTCGGTGGAAAAACCTAGTGATAAATTAACCAATTATTGTTTCTGACAGACCATTTAATTATCGTCTCGCCAACAGTGGCTAATTTGCCAGTTGAACGAGGAACTCCTTTCGAAAGAAAAATCATTATTCGACTAATGATTTCAATAACGAAGCCTCCGCGTATAGACGTGTTTCAAAATAGCGGGAATCAAACGCGAATAAAGTATGCAGTACTTTTTTGGGACACTCGAATATTACATTTAAACAACTGTTTCGGCGACCACTCGATGCTGTACGTAATTATGACCGTATTGTGCCGCGTAGCAGCATTAAAACTGTCGCGTCGTTGATGAAAACGAGTCGCAGCCAATTTGCCAACGAAAAATACGCTTTAACAGCGTTCGAAGCGCAAACAAAATAAAACGCAATCCCTCTGTGACGAATTTTCAACGCGCTATAACCTGGACAACTAGGTTACTTTTCAACGCAGCGTCCCAACGTTTTAAATTTTTAACAAAGCTTTATAAATCCACAAGACGAGCCTCTTCTCGAGGGGTCCATAAAGACGCCGATAGACTAATTACACAGAAATACACAGTGTTCGAAGCACGTACAATCGGGTCTCTAAAATAAATTGAATATATCGACTACGGCGTCGCTTTTGAAATTAGGAGCACTTAGCTCGCTGATTCCGTCCTCTAGGGGTGGAAAAATGTTCGCGCGAGAGCAGATAGAAAACCAGCTTTCCGCGTCGCGGAAAGGAAAGCGAGTAGGTAGCGAAAATAAAGTCGGAGTCGACAGGTGAATCGGCGATGTTAAAGCGCGAGCTGAGCCCGACAAAGTCGCAGAAAAATGCTGCCAGCGAAGGAGGTGGAGGAATAATTTAAATAGCGTTCCCGTGGCTCCATTAATGGGTAATTTGCGCGACAGCGGGTTTTGCAAAGCGAGGACCGTCGGGGCACGCCGCGACCCATTTGCGGGACGAGTGGGTTTCGCTAACGCTGACGGAAACCCGTGACCGTGTCCTCGGGGCTCTCGACAATCGTGCCGGCTCCTTTTCATGGGGAAAACGCCGGCTTCTCCTGGAAAATACATACGCACTTTAAACACTTTACTTCCTTCGTGCATTTCACCTTCTATCTTACACTTCGAGAAACGGATACTTTCTTGGTGAACGCGGAATAGGGTAGGCGATTGGGGTGCGGGGTGATTTCACAGCCCTATGGAAAGGTTTAATAGTTACGATATATCTATATAATAATATACAGTCGTTCGTTTCTTCTATGTCTGTTGGAATATAATTAAATTTAAATATAAGCAAAAGCGCCACTATGGGCACATACGTTAAGCGTGCGAAGTAGACACTTTTTTTTTCTTTTTCTTTACGTGCGAGCACGTAATAAACACTCGCTCTGTAAAAGCTAATATGAACAGTCGTTTATTTTTCCTATCGACGAAGATATTTAACAATGTCTATTAAAGAAATCTGACGATAGTAAGTTTAATGGAAGAAGTGTTTATTAAAGTGTTATTGATAGACTGCGGATCTTTATCCGTTTATAGAAAATTTGAATGTGCAAGAAACTATAAAATGCGAACAATATGCAAGAATATGAAAAAGATTGAAAGTAGAGTTCGTGTTATAATATTTTCTGAATAAAATAAATTCCTATTTGGGTCAATTTTTATAGGAAGATTTTATTTTGCATAAAGGTACGCAGTCTAGTTATTAAACTTGGCTTATGCTGTTTGCTTTCAAGCGATGAAGAAGGGCAAATTTTGTGGGATTATTTTAGTTGAGTCGCTACGTAGATCAAGCTTGAAGGTATGTTTTGTCTTGTGGATGACGGAATCGAGTCTCTGAAATGGATAATATTTTCTGGGACAAGCTCATAAATCGTACGCGTTCGAAGCCAGCGTCGGCCAGGTTTTTATTTCGCCCTCGTTTCACTGGTCCCGTACGTAGAAGGGTTAAACCAATTACCCGGAAGCTCGATTACCAGTCCAGGAAGGATCGATCGATAATACCAGTGTACGCGACCGGTGGCTACCCTTTGTCGCTCAAATGATTGGAACGAGTATTATAGGCTTTAAGGAAGATCTTCCAGTTTAGATCGCTAAAAAGGGACGCTGTTCCGTCAATTTTTGACTGCAACCCTGTTGGGTAACAGCTCTTTCAAACTTTGCATATTTATCGACACCTAGCTCGAGTAAACCGTATATCCATTTTCATAAAAAACATATTAGTTTGTCGGAGAAATATGGGAACGAAAGAGCTTTAGCGAGAGAAGCTCTAGATCTGCTAGAAAACTCTATCGCTAAGGCTTCTATAGTGGATCCTTAAATGCAAGTAGCACTTGAAAGCAATCGTTTATACGCGAAGCCTTCGCATCAAACTCATGTGGCATGCTATATTTCAAATTGATCCAATCAGTGTATTTGATATCATACCAATAAGATACACGAGTTCAAATAGTCCAAGTTCGTAATTCAAAGCATCCTGGTTCTATACTACTCGAATAATACGTTGATTGTCACGTCGTCCATATATGGATGACAGTGCTTTCGACTAACGAAGTAAAGAAACTAATTCCAAAAGTTTAGCGTCAAAGAAAATGAATTTAAGTGAAATACTTGAATTTCTGAACGTTCGATAACGCAGGTTCCAATGGAACGTTAACAAAATTTAGATACAGTAGAAACGTTCAAGAGTGGTCGGCCGGTCGACGCGATAAGCCAGCAGAATGTAACTCCATTGCGATGAAACGATTCGAGGGGACAACAGGGAAATGTCAAAACGGGAACAACCCTGTTGAAAAAATCAGCAGAGCTTTTGCTCGAACGCTCGCGATTACATCGTCTTCTCGTGTCTCGCTTTCGATTGTATCCGGCGTCGCCTGTTGGCTCGTCGATACGTTCCCGTTCATCCGGCAATCTCTTCCGTTTGGCGCACAAGTGAAAGCCTTTGCAATTCTATTGCAGTCGACGAGCTTCGCTTCGTCATCGGGTTCGCGACGAATCCGAGTTCGTTGACAATGCCGCGCCCCGTCTCGAAACAACAAACCGATTTTCTATCGGGCCACGATCGACCTACCTTCTCTATGAGATCAAACACGAACGCACCTTTCAACAGTCTTGTGTACGTCTCTCTCGACGAGAAAACCTTTCTCCCACTTTGAAACGTGCGCACATTCCGTCGATCTATGATTCAGAGATTGCAGTATTACCTAGGAAAAGCAATACCCGTCTCGGGTATAAACGTACGAACGTGTCAAATTATAAACTTGCAAACGTGTAAGCACGTGAACATAGAAAAATCTTGAAAATTTCTGCTGCGTTTGAATTTTGTGTTGGAAGCTGCATTATTGAAAATTTATCGTGGTATTTATCTTTGTAGCTTCATCGACATTATAGGATTCAAATTCATTTATTTTTTTTTTTTTTTGATACTTAACATTCAGTATTAATTTTTTTTAGTTTTTCAGTGAAAAGTACCGTCACTCTTACACGGATGACGTGGACGTGTTATTACGAAATAGCAGAGCCAGGATGCTTTGACCTACAAAGTTAGAATATTTGAACTCGTATATCTTATCAGTTTATACGAAGTCTAGCCAACATTCTATGAACATTCTAGAACCTAACGTTTTACTAAAGAGTTTCCATAATGCAGCAGGTAAATAGATGCCACATCTTGATCCACAACCCTCAGAATTGCAAGCGCTATAACCGTGCCAAAGGCTCGTGTAAATAGCAGAGGTCCGCGAAAGTTCCCTTTTAGTCGAACCTCGCGACAGCTTCTGCCATTCGCGAAGTAAAATGGCTTGATCTTTAGCGTTCGAGCGGCGCGTATGCGTCCTATCTAATGGTTCTCGCCGCAGCGTCAGCTCGCTTGATGCTGCGAATCTCGAGATCCCTGCTTTGAAGGACATCCAGGCGGTCGAAAAGCCACATCCAAGGGTCACGAGGCTATCTCGGTATTGCGTCCGAGTCGCGATCCCTTCTAGATCAAAGTATGCGTTCCGCGTGGCCAAAGTAGCTCTGGTCGCGTCGCGTTATCTCGTGGTTTCCTCGTGCTTGGAATTTCTCTGCGGACGTCGAGACATCGGTCCTTTTAACGCTGTTCACGGCCAACGAAAAGCCGCTTCAAAGCCATCGGTTCGTTCCTCGCTGCAGATTCCGGATGTACCGGTAACTCGAGGCCTCTTTTTCTGCTATCTACTCGAGATGATTTCTTAACATTCTACTGCCACGAATGCTAAAATTAAATTGACTTAAAGAATGAATTCATATTTGAAAATCGGGTCATCTTTATTTCACCGACTGTCATTTTATCGACACTTCGAGTTCCAAAGGAATGAAACCTCGACAAACGTTATTGCCGGTTGATTTATGTCGATCGCACACGGGCGCAACCGATCAGTTTCAAACCACTCTGAAACTAGTTGCATGCAACCGTCGATCCAGGTAAAACGACGATAGTGGAGTAGGTCAAACAAAGAGCGCAAACGGTTTGCAACACTAATTTCAAATCGATTGCTTGCTGCGTCGAACCTAGTGGTGACCAACAATCACCTGTCGAGTTATAGCAATCACGTTAAGATGTGACCGAGAGTCACCTTTCGATCCCAAAGCGTTCAAGCTACAGACGAGTGTCGAAACGAATAACGAACGGATAACGAAAAGCTACTGTACGACTTTTCTCGAATTCACGAGAAAACCACCAGGAATTTTCCAGTCCGGCGCAGTGATGGGTCTAGGAAGTCACGTGGCTCTCCCCGCGCTGTGACCGAAGCTGACGCGGTACATAGGACGTAACCGAAGCCGTGTCTCTTTCAAAGACGCCACCCCCCGGACAGCTCGTTGCCCAGGAGTCCCGATCCCCGTTTAATTGGTTTATCGAACATCAAACTATCCGTCGCGAGGGTAGCCACAGATGTTTGCCCATATGCCAAGCGCGTGCACGAAGGTCCGTCGTTCACGGCGAGGAGACACAAGCGACGCGTTTTGCCGGTGCTTCCGGGGTACGCCTCGGTTCGATGGCTCGAGAATTTGGTGGCGAAGCTTGTGTGCCTAGCGCCGGGACCATTAGCTTTGACGTCAATTCCGCAGGACGAAGATTAGGGACGGGCAGACGCGAGCGGGGGGTGGTCCCGACGGTACCCCTGGGTAAATTAGGAGCTCGACTATACGTAGCGGCGCAAAGAGAGCGTACGTTAACGCGTTAACGTCGTCAGCCAGGATCGGCTACCGCCGCAAGCCGAGTCGACGCGTCCAGACAAATGGGACCTGAGCTGAGCCCAGACCAGCGAGTTTGTCCTTTTGTCACTTGGCTCTCGAGCTATGGGCTGCTTTGTTGTATCAAGCGTGCCGTGGACGAGTACGTTCCTTGGTCGATGCTGAATTCAAAGCTTGGAACTACGGATTCCGTGGTAAAAATTCCTTTGTGCAGTGTAGCCTTCGTTCTTTAAAAAAGTCTCGTTTGTTACTAAGAAGTCTATTTCGTAAAATCTCTTAAAGGACCTTTAGGGAGAAGCGTGATTTTAACTGGCGCTCTCTTCGCCAAGCATGATTTGTCCTGCACCATCCCAGACCACGCGATATGGGAGCGGAAAATTGGCTGTACAAATTTTCTATGCACATTCGTCACGCTAGATTAAACTCGCGCGAATGGCTCCTAATGGAAAATCCGAAACGATTCGGCCACGTCGAGTTCACGAGTCACCTGATTCGCGATTGGATGTAGCTTGGCCGAATTTAATAAATGGAGTACAGTTATTTACAGTTCAATTAGGAGATGACGGGAATTCGTAGAACGAATATAGATACCCTAGATCCATCGTGAATTCAAGGAGGGTATTGGCACGAGAGAGGTAATGGTGGGAAGCGGATGCTGAAGCGACTGGACCGTTTCACCAGAAATTGTATTAGCCCGTCCTGGACAGCGGTGACCCTTGCATACCGAATGAACTTATTGTTGGTAACGTTGCGAAGTAGGGTGCGCCGGTGAATGCGGTAACGCGGCATCGAAACCGATCCCTTACCCGTTTCCCTTTTCCCAATGGAATTATTATCGATGTTTCCTCGTGTTATCCACCCTGAAATCCCTCTAGTTTCCCACGATAACCTCCTCGCTTCCATCTTGCCGGTGTTTTCAGTTTAATGGAATCTCTGTGTTGCTCATCGCTGCCCACCTAACAGCTGTCACGGCATCGAAACACTTCGTTTCGCGCACATTTTCCCCGACGTCGCTTTATCTCTGCGTTTTATCGGGCTAGACCGTCGAGGAACGAACGATCAATGGTCTTGGAGCGAATCATGCCATCCACTAGCCTTTGTCTGAGTTTTATCGGATCGAAGCCACCGTTCGCGGCAAAAACGAGGAAAAAACGAAAATTAATCTTCAGATCGACGTCATATTTTACTGGTAGATGCCGGAGGAAAAGGACGATAAACATATCCGAGTATACGCCCTTCGAGTTGCTATAAATTTTGTTCCTTAACGCGAACGAGTACTTTTAGGATCGCGATAGAATTTTTTTTTTTTTTTCTTTTAAATGTTAGCAGTGGATCACGCCAACAAATTTTGCGACTGGATTTTCAAACCCTCCTGAATTATAGCTCGCCTTTCTCTTCGCCCCAGTCACTTTGAAAAATAACGAAACGCGGAGGAGAGCACTGGCGAACATTTTCGCGAGACGGTTTAAGCTAAACCCTCGGAAAGTCCCTGATTTTCGTGAGAAGTTTCCAGGAAGCGGTCGTGTAATCCGTCTCGAAGGGAGGTCGGTTGCCAGACCGACCGTTTGACTGGCGTTCTCCTAAGGCCACGCACAGTCGTCGTTTTCCCTTTTCCTCTACCCTTGAAGGGATCGATCCTATCGGAATCCAAAGTCTCCCGGGTGGAATCGCGAGACATCGACTGGGAAAACCGACGCGAAAGGTTGGACGGTGTCTCGGTGAAGAAAAATATCGCCTCTTCTGCTTCGCTATAAAACAGAACTGTCGCTCGATGACGACCCCATTCGAACAACTCCATCAGATATCGTACAACTTAGTTCCACCTCTATAAAACACCGCAACGATACCTTCTCCACGAACGGTACGACTCCAAACCTGCAATGCGTACTCCGCTCATCTTTCCTAAATGTAACCATCCAGTTGCTTCTTACACCGACGTTATTTCTATTTGTATTCCATTCGCTTTTCTTTTAGAAATTAATTCTATTAAACTTGGTTATAGATCCAAGGTTGTAGAATAAAAAGTGATTTAGTTTCTAATAAGTCTCACTTGTAATTTGACTAAAGGCAATCAAAAATATTCACTGGGATCCACGGTCGATTCCATAAGCATTCGTATCTTTTATGTTTATTAAAGACATTTGTCTAAATTGATTGATTGGTTTGATGTTTCCAAATAAATTTTTTATTGTAGATATATACTTGTGCGAGGTACATTTATTGTATATT